>NC_091201.1:31095667-31115667 GCF_040958095.1 Procambarus clarkii
CATAGTGGGGGAAACTGTTGGTCCATGGTGGGGGAGATTGTGGGTACAGACGTACCATCAATCAGTCTCATCAACAGAGCTCTACCTGGGGGAGAGTTAACGTAGATTATATTAAAATATTGAATCAGCATTTAATGTTAATACAATTTGAACTTATAATACCACTCAAGTTGAAAAGCATATTTATATATTTTAGCATAGTTACGACAGTCTTCTATATCTAATTACACGGCGTAGAGATCTCGCTAAATAATACCAACCCGCGAAGTTATAGATACGCCAAAAACAGAGCAGCATTTTTGACCCGCCTGTGACAGGCTGCTTCAGGGAGAGCGCGGGAAAAAAAAACACAATTTTCACAGGGAACCAAAACTGGTTATAAAGTTGCTGTAGGAACCAAATATTTACCTTGGCTGCGTACCTGGCGGTTCGCGGCTCGCTGCAATAACCACGTTACAAAGGAAGTTCTTCTAAATTGTGATAGAGCGAGGGAAAAATATATGTAGGAGCCCCGAGGTGGCCAGCCAGCCAGCCAGCGAGCCAGGCCGACGCCATTCTCTGTTTACATTTTTTTCCCGCCAAATTTTCTTGTCCGTCGGCGCATGCGCGTGTTGATGCGTTCATAATATGTTGTTTTGACCACTTTTATTCGCAATATTTGTATTACTTTTGCGATCAAGTTGTAGGAGGATAACCTGAACGATACAAAATCGAAATATAACGTAATAGTAATAATATATTGCATATATTTTTTTTTGGGGGGGGGGTTAGGCGTAATAACATGAGGTTGTCATAAAGAAATTCAAGGTGAAAAAAAATTAATATTATAACCCATTCATTTCAAGACGCTCGAGTGTGACAGTGTAAATGCACTATAATTTCTGACAAAATTATAATATTTTCAATACCATATATATTTATGCTATAAGAGAGAATGTCTGTCTGTCTAAAATTTGGAGGCCAAACGCTTGCGGCTAGCCTCACACACCCTTTGAATGTGAACTGTCTGGGAGGGGCAACAGAGGAGCTTCCAGGCAACACACACACACACACACACACACACACACACACACACACACACACACACACACACACACAGTGTCGTAAGGTACATTTCCCGCAGCCTTTCCTCGTAACTCATGTCCCAGAACTAAGAGGCATGAGTTACGAGGAAAGGCTGCGGGAAATGCACCTTACGACACTGAAAGACAGAAGAGTAAGAGACATGAACACTACCTACAAAATCCTCAGAGGAATCGACCGGGTAAAGAAGGATGAACTATTCAACAATGGTGGGACGCGAACAAGGGGACACAGGTGGAAACTGAGTACCCACATGAGCCACAGAGACGCTAGAAGGAACTTTTTCATTGTCAGAGTAGTTAACAGGTGGAATGCATTAGGCAGTGATGTGGTGGAGGCTGACTCCATACACAGTTTCAAATGTAGATATGATAGAGCCCAGTAGGCTCAGGAATCTGTACACCAGTTGATTGACAGTTGAGAGGCGGGACCAAAAAGCCAGAGCTCAACCCCCGCAAGCACAACTAGGTGAGTACAAATAGGTGAGTACACACACACACACACACACACACACACACACACACACACACATACACACACACACACACACACACACACACACACACACTGCGGCTCAGTACACAGCGCTCGGGGGTCGTAGTCCTAATGGCCCGGGTTCAATTCCCGGTGGAGGCTGAAACAAATGGACAGAGTTTCTTTTACCTAATGCATCTGTTCACCTAGTAGTAAATAGGTGCCTGGGCGTTACACAGCTGTTACGGACTGCTTCCTGGTAACGTATGTGTGTGTGTGTGTGTTTGTGCGTGTGTAATATATGTAGAAGAAATACATGTAGTAGATATAATAGAGGAAAAATAGATTGTTAGAAAGGCGGGGTCCAAGAGCTAATAGCTCGATTCTGCAGACACACATTGCAAACACAAATAGTAAATACACACTCATAGGGTTCTATTCATAAGTTATGTTACTCCTACGTGCTGAGCTTAACAGTTGATTGTTACTCCTACGTGCTGAGCTTAACAGTTGATTGTTACTCCTACGTGCTGAGCTTAACAGTTGATTGTTACTCCTACGTGCTGAGCTTAACAGTTGATTGTTACTCCTACGTGCTGAGCTTAACAGTTGATTGTTACTCCTACGTGCTGAGCTTAACAGTTGATTGTTACTCCTACGTGCTGAGCTTAACAGTTGATTGTTACTCCTACGTGCTGAGCTTAACAGTTGATTGTTACTCCTACGTGCTGAGCTTAACAGTTGATTGTTACTCCTACGTGCTGAGCTTAACAGTTGATTGTTACTCCTACGTGCTGAGCTTAACAGTTGATTGTTACTCCTACGTGCTGAGCTTAACAGTTGATTGTTACTCCTACGTGCTGAGCTTAACAGTTGATTGTTACTCCTACGTGCTGAGCTTAACAGTTGATTGTAAAGTTGATAAGACGAATAATATCAGAAAACCTTAAAAATACTACTGAAATCTTGCAAAAAAACATTTTTTTTTTTAATCTACTGAAATCTTGCAAAAAAACATTTTTTTTTTTAATCTAGTCCAATAAGTGGCCACTAGAATTTAAGCCCAACAAATGCATCAGGAGGAGACGCGCCTTCTGCTTAGTTTATCTCGTGTACTATCTCTCTTTTATCTCTCTCTCTCTCTCTCTCTCTCTCTCTCTCTCTCTCTCTCTCTCTCTCTCTCTCTCTCTCTCTCTCTCTCTCTCTCTCTCTCTCTCTCTCTTTACACAGCTCTATTCGTATTTTTATCTCAGACGAGAGGGGGTTGCTATGATGATGACTCTTAACACAAAATTGACTTTGAGTTCTCCGCTGCCGGAAGTGATAAAAGTCAGCATTTCCAATTCTGGTTGGTGAAAATTTATGGAAGAAGGGATTGAAAAAGCTGCAGATACGACTGATGCATTTGTGGAAAGAAGATTGATGGTTGAACAGTGATTGATAGGAGTGTGTGTGTGTGTGTGTGTACTCACCTAATTGTACTCACCTAATTGTGCTTGCGGGGGTTGAGCTCTGGCTCTTTGGTCCCGCCTCTCAACTGTCAATCAACTGGTGTACAGGTTCCTGTGTGTGTGTGTGTGTGTGTGTGTCTGTGTGTGTGTGTGTCTGTGTGTGTGGTGTGTGTGTCTGTGTGTGTGTGTGTCTGTGTGTGTGGTGTGTGTGTCTGTGTGTGTGGTGTGTGTGTGGGGAGGGGGTGTACTCACCTATTTTAGCCTGCAGGGTCGAGCATTGACTCTTGGATCCCGCCTTTCCAGCCATCGGTTGTTTACAGCAATGACTCCGGTCCTATTTCCCTATCATATCTAGTCTTAAAATTATGAATAGAATTTGCTTCCACAACCTGTTCCTTAAGTGCATTCCATTTTCCACTACTCTCACGCTAAAAGAAAATTCCTAACATCCCTGTGACTCATCTGAGCTTCCAGTTTCCACCCATGTCCCCTCGTTCTGTTACTATTCCGTGTGAATATTTCGTCTGTTTCCAGTCAATTCAATCTGTCAATTCCCCTGAGTATTTTATACGATCCTATCATTTCCTAACTCTCCCTTCTTTTTCTATTGTCGTAAGGTTCAGTTCCTTCAGGCGCTCTTCATACCCCATTCCTCGTAACGCTGGGACGAGTCTTGTTGCAAACTTCTGAACCTTTTCCAGTTTCATTATTGGGCGTAGTGGATTACCTGGGTTGTGTGTCTTAACATTGTCATAGGCGTATCCTAAGCCATAGTCGCCTTGGAGTTTAGGGAAATGCACACTACCTTTCTTTGCGTTGATTGCAGTAATTGTTTTGTTCACTTTGCGTTTAAGGTCTTCCACGGGGTTCCTCGTGATTCGTTGAAATTTGGTGTCATCACTAAGGATGTTGCTAAGCGACATCCTTGGGCTCCCCCTTAGGAGTTTTATTTGCTAATTTTTATATTGGAACCATCGAAGACAGTCTTCAGTAGCAGACAAAAACCAACTGTATACTGCCGTTATGTAGATGACATATTCGTCACAGTAAAAGACTCAGACGAACTAATTGACCTAAAAAGCCATCTAGAGAGAGAGTCAGTACTCCGATTTACACATGAAAATAGTGAAAATAACAGTCTGCCATTCTTGGATGTACTAATAACAAAAACAGGAACCTCTTTAAGCACCAACGTATATACCAAGCCCACCAACATAGGATTATGCCTGAACGGTAGAAGTGAGTGCCCCCAAAGATACAAAGCCAGTGTTCTCAATGCTTATATTCGTCGAGCGCTTACCCACTGCTCTGAATGGAGCAACGTGAGTAGAGAGTTTGAAAGAGTAACTCAGGTATTGGTGAACAACGGATACAGCAACACGGAAATAAACGCTGCTATAAGAAGACACTTGGACCGTTGGTATAATCCTCAACCTAGAACAGAAACCACAATACCTCCAATAAAAGTATATAACAAATCAACCATGCACAGTGAACATATAAAAGAGGAAAGAATAATGAAAGAAATAATCCGTAAAGGAGTAAGAAGCATTACTCTTAACCAAAACATAAACCTGATCATATTGTACAAAACCAAGAAGACTTCCGAACTCCTTATCAAAAACAGCCCGAAGCCGACGGAGAACCCTCTACAACAGTCAAGCGTTGTATACATGTACACTTGCCCCCACGAAGGATGTAACCTTCAATCTAAGTACATAGGTATGACGTCGACCAAGCTGACGAGGCGTTTGACCTGTCATCTTCAATCTGGTGCCCCTAGGAATCACATGAGACAAGCCCATGACATCACCCTAACAAGAGAAATGTTGAACAAAAATACCTGTGTAATAGACAAAACCCAAGATGTAAGAAGATTACAAATTCTTGAAGCAATTCACATAAGGATAGAACAACCTACCATGAACACCCAAATCACGGAACTATTTACTCTACCCACCATGAGAGTAAGGACAACACCAGAACATAACGATGCCAACACAGAAGATACTGTTCAACATAACAGGCCTATTACACCTGATTAATCTTTGTATGTGCTTCGTCCCCCATTTGTCCTCCATTTATCCCCTATTTATCCAATATGTACCCCCCCCCCTTGTCTTTACCTTTATTGTACTTGTCTTATCACCTGACCCCGTACTGGTATAAATTAACGAGTTCTGTAATTTCTTTTCACTTGAGAATGAACCATGGAGGTTCGAAACGTTGTGCGATTTTGTAATTAGTGTAATATATTCTCCAGTTATTCAATTCTTTTCTTCACCTAAAAACAACATAACTTTTGGTGAACTCCTCTTCCAGCTGAACCCTTTCCTCCATTTTATGAGCCGTCTAAAACTTTCTTAAACTTAACTTTCTTAAAACTTAACTTAAAACTAAAACTAAAACTGACACATTCCTCCATTTTATGAGCCGTCTAAAAGAAGTTCCTGTAAAATAGTCTAATTGGGGGTACAAGTGTTGTGTTAGATGACTCTTCAGAGGTTGCATGGTGTTTCACCTTTCTTTTAATGATGTCTTCAACATAACCGTTAGAGAAGCCGTTGTTGACTAGGACCTGCCTTACTCTACAGGATTCTTCGTCGACCTGCTTCCAACCAGAGCTGTGAGTAAGAGCTCGGTCGACGTAAGCGCTGACAACACTCCTCTTGTACCTGTCTGGGCAGTCACTATTGGCATTAAGGCACATTCCTATGTTCGTTTTCTTAGTGCAGACTGCAGTGTGGAAGCCACCATTCCTTTCCGTGACTGTTACATCTAGAAAGGGCAGCTTCCCATCACTCTCCATCTCGTAAGTGAAACTTAATACCGGATTTTGCTCGAATGCCTCCTTCAGCTGCTGCAGACGTCTGACATCAGGTACCTGCATTAAAATGTCGTCAACATACCTGCAGTATATGGCGGGTTTCAAGTCCATGTCAACTAGGACCCTCTGCTCTATGGTGCCCATGTAGAAGTTCACAAACAGGACACCTAGAGGAGAACCCATGGCGACCCCATCTACTTGCTTATACATGTGCCCATCCGGGCTCAAGAAGGGTGCCTCTTTAGTGCAGCCTTCGAGTAATTTCCTCAATATGCTCTCTCTTATGTCTAGAGGGGTACAAGCCGGATCACAATTGGCGAAGAGGTAGAACAGCCTATTGACATAACTCGAGTGCATGGGGGGAGATGTGTAAAACCCTGGTTTGTGTCTCGGAGAGGCTGCAGGATCCAAGTAAATTCAGTAAGAACTTCTGGTTTCAACTCTTTTGACCATGTCGTAGCTCAGTCGATTAAGGCAGCGTCTGGGATGATCTCGGACGTAGGTTCGAATCCTCGTCACGGCCCTTGTAGATTTGTTCATTGATGCATCATGTTATTGTGATTTCTGTGTGTGTTTAATGTAGTGTAGTGTTACGATACTCTCTGTCCATCATCATCCTGATTGTTTCGTCCACAGGCACGTTGGTAAACAGCGACTCGACATCAGAGAGGCTCTTATCCCTGTGGCCCGTGCTCCCCGCAGTATGTCAACGGATTCCTTTGGAGACTTCAGGCTAAATGCACAAGGGACATAAGGAGTCAGCAGGCAGTTGAGTCGCTGTATGTAGGTGTGGGTATCTGAGTGTTGATTGGCCGAAGTGGATTTCTGGGTTTGTGGGTCTTGACATATATATAAAATCAATTATGCAGAACTCTCTCTCTCTCTCTCTCTCTCTCTCTCTCTCTCTCTCTCTCTCTCTCTCTCTCTCTCTCTCTCTCTCTCTCTCTCTCTCTCTCTCTCTCTCTCTCTCCCTCTCTCTCTCTCTCTCTCTCTCTCCCCTACAAAGCCACAAAAATAACCATATGAACACTTCACACACACAGTCTATTTATCAATAAGGATTAAAAGACATATCACAATTTATAAAGCCTAAAGACAAAAACTCCTATAATCAAAGTTTATTTAGGGTTTAGTTAATTAAAGAGTAATTATTATGATGTGATTTTTATATTTTGGTTTTATTAATTACATAAAGGCTCATAGTATGGCAAAAAATATAATAATAATAATAATAATAATTCAAATTCGAGTCATAATTGTATTGTGAGAGTTTTCGTGCGGATAATTTTGGCACTGTGAGAAGTAGCACTCTTTAATTTTATGCCAATCTCGACCTCACTCATGTTGGGCATGTACCCAACAGCAATTAGTGGGAAAAAATTGGACGAAGCTATCCCTTAAGCATCTGGCTTCCAACCTCGAACAGACAGACAATTATTTCCATTGATCGATACCGATATATACTGTTCTCGCATTCACATATATTTTTATTACAGGGTATGAATAACCCATTATGCTGAAAGCTAAAAAAAAAAGGCGAAGTACTGCATTCGCCATTAAAAATAAAACATGTAAAAGCAGGGAAATATTAGGTAAACAAAATGCAAAAATGAATGGAACAAAATATCAGCAACTCCGATGTCAATATTCAGTGTTGATATTTGAAGCCAAACATGTAATGGCTCGCTGCTCTCCTGACAAAAAAAATCATATATATGCTAAACAAAATATTTGAAGAGTATTGGGTACATTATGGTGTTAGGGATTGGCGATTGTTGACTGGTGGTGATGGTGATTGTCTCACCAATCATTGACCACAGTCAAGATGCGATATGAATCGTTGACGAAGCTATCTTATAAGGACATGACAATCTTGTCAATTGCAGCAGCAGCTATAGGCCTGTTGGCCTATACATAACAGCTCCTATTTATTCCCACACAAACTCAATCATATATATATTTTTTTTATTGACGTAGAGATTTTTTTTAAGGTTCTTGATACAGTGAAGGGAATGGTGACCATTGTTGATCGCCACGAACAAATATAGTGACCTTGACACCGCTTCCATGTCTGGGACTGTCATGGCTGTCTGTCTGTCTGTCTGTCTCTCTCTCTCTCTCTCTCTCTCTCTCTCTCTCTCTCTCTCTCTCTCTCTCTCTCTCTCTCTCTCTCTCTCTCTCTCTCTCTCTCTCTCTCTCTCTCGTAACAAACAGCCATACCCAACTACGTCATAAACTCTGGTTTGTGGCATAAAAAAAATAATAAATAAAATAACTACGTTGCTACTCTCCGGGGCGGGCTGATGACGTCATATTGGTGTTGCCTTTTGGGGGGTTGTGATTTGCTCACACACAACATTTGAAGGGTTTGTTGACCTCGTGTGTTGTGTTGTGTTGTGTTGACCTCGTGTGTTGTGTTGACCTCGTGTGTTGTGTTGTGTTGTGTTGACCTCGAGTTTGTGTTGACCTCGTGTGTTGTGTTGACCTCGTGTGTTGTGTTGACCTCGTGTGTTGTGTTGACCTCGTGTGTTGTGTTGACCTCGTGTGTTGTGTTGACCTCGTGTTTGGGTGTTGTGTTGACCTCGTGTGTTGTGTTGACCTCGTGTTTGGGTGTTCTGTTGACCTCGTGTGTTGTGTTGACCTCGTGGTGTTTGTGTCGTCTTTTGCACACACACAAACGATGGTTTGTTTTGGTCATATTCATGAACACTTTTATATATTTATATCCATAATTTTTTTAAATTAAATATTTTTTTTTTAATTTTTCCTACACAAAAATAGATATTATTTACGATATTAATTATTTTTATTATTATTATTATTATTATTTATGTTCGTTATTAATGTTGAGAAAAGAATGGCACGGCGCTTAAAATATATTTAATATATTTTATATATTAAAGATATATATATATAAGATATATAAAGATATATTTAACAAGATTTTTCTATGTTAAAGTCTGCCAATATTATGGACGGCAGCTTATGATGAGTCCAGGAATTACCTGAAGGATGACTCGAGAGTTGTGTCCACTTAAAGTCTCGAACGCGTTAACAACCTGACGTACGGAGCTGGCAAGTGAAGCAACGTAATATAGACGTTTTATTTTTGTTATATCCAACGTTTGGTGGGATTATCTGCGTTCGTACGTTAGTTGTTTTAAGCCTAACAGCTGCATATCTTACGGACTGGCTAATCGGAAGAGAGAGAAACGCTCCGAATCACTTGTCTCATTGTTTGTGTATTACTGACGAAGCAAAGTTTTAAGCAGTGTTTTGTGGACTTTGTTAAATACTTCTCGGTCGCACACCGTTGTGTCGGAAAGTCCGAATGTTTGGACTTATAAAAGTCCACCAACCCCCCACCCCTCGTCGTCTGCTCAAGGGCGCCAGGGCTCACGCGTGCAAATATGGAGATTTAATCCAGAGTAAGTTGGATAGGGATTTTTTCCCCAGGATAGGTGGGGATAGGGGATAGGGGGAGCTTTCTCGAACCCGATTAATTACGACACAACTGACGAACCAACGCCATTCCGGCTAGACATTCATCCATCATGTTGGAGAGTGGGATGGAGGGAGATAGGGAAGGGAGGGAGGGAGGGAGGGAGGTAAGTCAGCAAGATAGGGAGAAGGGACTGACTGGGAGGGAGGTTGATGGAGAAAAGTTGAGGCACAGAAAGTGAGAAGATGGAGACGGAAGTGAGAAAGTGAGAAGATGGAGACGGAAGTGAGAAAGTGAGAAGATGGAGACGGAAGAGAGATAAGTGGGAAGGATAAGATGTTTTGAGGAAGAAGTGGAAGGGGGAATAAAAGTCGGTGAGAGAAGGAGAGACAGGAAGAACTAAAGATAGAGATCCAGAGGAAGATGAAAATGAACGTAAAGACATAGAGAAGAAATGAAAAGCAAGAAGTAAGAATTAAACTTGAAAGAACAAGGAGGGAAAAATGGGAATGGTGATATTAAGCGTTAAAGCAGCAGGTTAAAACAGAAAGGGAGATAGAGAAACTGTGAATAAATACAATGGCTAGGAATAAAAAGAGGGAACAATCAAATTAGCGAAAATGTGAAAACAGAGAAGAAAGAAAAATGAAAAAGGTTAATTCGTACCTTTTCTTAGGAATAGATTACGTACCTTTTCTTAAGAATATATTACGTAACTTTTTTACGAATAGGTTACGTACCTTTTCTTAAGAATAGCTCACTTACCTCTTCATAGGAATAGATTACTTCTAATTCAAACTGAGCATAACCACAGAACAAAGGTCAAAATACAACGAAAAATACATCTGAAATACATCTAAAACTACATCTAAAACAATAGATTCAAAAGTATTCATGACCTGACCCATCAGGTCAGAAATGTAGGGAAGTTGATTGACCAAATGGTCGGAAAATGGCGGCATTATATACAGTCCCTCAGAGCTTATAAGAGTGATATATGACCCAACAGGTGGTAATGAAGATATATGGGAATGTATATAGGGGTGCAATTAGCGAGCCACACCCACAACATTGTGGGTGTGGCCCGTTAAATGTACCTGTGTGGCCAGGTAAGTTACGGGCTCACCATAGCCCGTGCTACTTGGAACTTGTTCCGAGTAGCTGAATCTATAACAACAACAACAACAAACTGCCAGAGGTAGGAGAGAGGTGCACTCTAGACAAAGTAAGAGAGAGTGAGGGAGCTCTAATTAAGGTGAATTAAGCTCTAATTAAGCTCTAATTAGGCTCTCTAAACAACCTGAGTCAAACTGTTAGATATATGCTCCGGAGTATAGGCCTATAATATATCCCCGGGAGTATAGGAAATGAGGAGAGGATAGGAGCTGGGATATGAGGACGGAGTGAAGGCACGGTATCCAATCACTTGGGCCATCGGGGATCGAACGACGACCTTGCAGGAAGCGAATTCGTTGCTGTTCCGACCAGTCCAGGAAGGCTTGTTGTGGAGTAGGGGGGGTGCCCTATCATTCGACTAGCACTCAACTTGCTCTCAACTAACACTCAACTAACACTCAAGTAACACTCAGCTAACACTCAACAAGCACTCAACAAGCACTCAACTAGCACTCAACTAGCACTCAACTAGCACTCAACTAACACTCAACTAACACTCAAATAACACTCAACTAACACCCAACTTACAATGAACTAACACTCAACTAGCTCCCAACTAGCACTCAACACCCAACACTGAACTAAAAGTCAACTATCACTCAACTAACACTCAACTAACACCCAACTAACACTCAACTAACACTCAACTAGCACTCAACTAGCACTCAACTAGCACTCAACTAGCACTCAACTAGCACTCAACTAGCACTCAACTAACACTCAACTAACACCCAACTAACACTCAACTAACACTCAACTAGCACTCAACTAACACTCAACAAGCACTCAACTAGCACTCAACTAGCACTCAACTAACACTCAACTAACACTCAACTAACACTCAACTAACACCCAACTAACACCTAACTAACACTCAACTCCCAACAACTAACACTCAACTAACACCCAACTAACACCTAACTAACACTCAACTAACACTCAACTAACACTCAACTAACACTCAACTAACACCCAACTAAGACCCAACTAACACTCAACTAACACTCAACTAACACCTAACTAACACTCAACTAACACTCAACTAACACTCAACTAACACTCAACTAACACCCAACTAACACTCAACTAACACTCAACTAACACTCAACTAACACTCAACTAACACTCAACTAACACCCAACTAACACTCAACTAACACTCAACTAACACTCAACTAACACTCAACTAACACTCAACTAACACTCAACTAACACTCAACTAACACCCAACTAACACTCAACTAACACCCAACTAACACCTAACTAACACTCAACTAACACTCAACTAACACTCAACTAACACTCAACTAACACTCAACTAACACTCAACTAACACCCAACTAACACCTAACTAACACCCAACTAACACTCAACTAACACCCAACTAACACTCAACTAACACTCAACTAACACTCAACTAACACTCAACTAACACCCAACTAACACCTAACTAACACCCAACTAACACTCAACTAACACCCAACTAACACCTAACTAACATCCAACTAACACTCAACTAACACCCAACTAACACCCAACTAACACTCAACTAACACTCAACTAACACCTAACTAACACTCAACTAACACTCAACTAACACCCAACTAACACTCAACTAACACTCAACTAACACTCAACTAACACTCAACTAACACTCAACTAACACTCAACTAACACCCAACTAACACTCAACTAACATTCAACTAACACCCAACTAACACTCAACTAACACTCAACTAACACTCAACTAACACTCAACTAACACTCAACTAACACTCAACTAACACCCAACTAACACCCAACTAATAATCAACTAACACCCAACTAACACCCAACTAACACTCAACTAACCTAACTACTGCACAAGTTTACTAAGTTATCAACTTGAGGGCAGTAAACCAAATTAATTAAACGAATTAATAAACATTCGTATACCATCAAATGTAAACCAGAACCAGGATTCGTAGAGCACTAGCGAAACCCGTCCATCTTTCCCCAGTCACGGTGGCTGAGTTTACGTTGCTCAAAACAGTTTACAAGTCCGGCAACTCACAGAGGTTACTGAGTTTACCAACACGTAAACTCTTTAATAAAGGCTGTGACGTCACGATTAAAAAAAATTTGATCAGCGTTAACAGCGGTTATTATGTTAAAATATATTAACATTTACTTGTAATTTAAAAGAGGAAAACATAATTTTTGGACTCACTGTAGATCGTCAGAGTTTTTTTGCCTCTACGAAACTCTATATGACTCTATACGTCTCTGTGCAACTCTTTACGACTATACGATTGTATATGGCTCTGTATAACTCTCTAAGACTCTATACAACTCTACGACTGTATACGATTTAAACAATATTTTCAAATTATTCATCACGAAGAGCCGGTCGGCCGAGCGGACAGCACGCTGGACTTTGATCTTGTGGTCCTGGGTTCGATCCCAGGCGCCGGCGAGAAACAATGGGCAAAGTTTCTTTCACATTATGCCCCTGTTACCTAGCAGTAAAATAGGTACCTGGGTGTTAGTCAGCTGTCACGGGCTGCTTCCTGGGGGTGGAGGCCTGGTCGAGGACCGGGCCGCGGGGACACTAAAAAAAAAAACCGAAATCATCTCAAGATAACCACGTGTTAATTTCTTCATATATATATATATATATATATATATATATATATATATATATATATATATATATATATATATATATATATATTTATATATATATATATATATATAATCACTGCATATTCAGTATTGATTTATCAAAATGTCATTATTGTACGAGCTAAACTAAAATAATAATTAACTGTAGAATGTATTACACTAATTATAAATTTTCACGAGTGAATGTGCTCGACCCTGGAAGCCCCCCCCCCCCCGTGTGTGTGACCTCTGGAGTGAGCGCGTTCTAAGAGCTCACTCAATTAACAAGCATATCTTTTATTCTTGCGTGTGTGTGTGTGTGTGTGTGTGTAAGGCAAACATTACCTGTGTTTGACGAAGCACTGCCAATTATCTACTATTTTATAGGTGAGCCCGCCAGGTGGTATATATACTGACACCACCTGCTGCCACCTGGCCCCCCCCCTCTCTCTCTCTCTCTCTCTCTCTCTCTCTCTCTCTCTCTCTCTCTCTCTCTCTCTCTCTCTCTCTCTCTCTCTCTCTCTCTCTCTCTCTCTCTCTCTCTCTCATCTAGCGTCACTACCTCCCTGCAGAGGTTGTAAGGAGGCAGAGACGGCCTCTGGCTTATGAATTAATTAAAGAGCTAGACATTCAGGTGAGCCCAACAGCAGTTTCTTCTTCCAGTAAAGTGAAGAAAATTCTAATAAAATTAAGAAACTTTCCGACCTGGGGCTGTGTGTGTGTACTCACCTAGTTGTACTCACCTAGTTGTGTTTGCGGGGGTTGAGCTCTGGCTCTTTGGTCCCGCCTCTCAACCGTCAATCAACAGGTGTACAGATTCCTGAGCCTATCGGGCTCTGTCATATCTACACTTGAAACTGTGTATGGAGTGAGCCTCCACCACATCTCTTCCTAATGCATTCCATTTGTCAACCACTCTGACACTAAAAAAGTTCTTTCTAATATCTCTGTGGCTCATTTGGGCACTCAGTTTCCACCTGTGTCCCCTTGTGCGTGTTCCCCTTGTGTTAAATAGACTGTCTTTATCTACCCTATCAATCCCCTTCAGAATCTTGAATGTGGTGATCATGTCCCCCCTAACTCTTCTGTCTTCCAGCGAAGTGAGGTTTAATTCCCGTAGTCTCTCCTCGTAGCTCATACCTCTCAGCTCGGGTACTAGTCTGGTGGCAAACCTTTGAACCTTTTCCAGTTTAGTCTTATCCTTGACTAGATATGGACTCCATGCTGGGGCTGCATACTCCAGGATTGGCCTGACATATGTGGTATACAAAGTTCTGAATGATTCTTTACACAAGTTTCTGAATGCCGTTCGTATGTTGGCCAGCCTGGCATATGCCGCTGATGTTATCCGCTTGATATGTGCTGCAGGAGACAGGTCTGGCGTGATATCAACCCCCAAGTCTTTTTCCTTCTCTGACTCCTGAAGAATTTCCTCTCCCAAATGATACCTTGTATCTGGCCTCCTGCTCCCTACACCTATCTTCATTACATTACATTTGGTTGGGTTAAACTCTAACAACCATTTGTTCGACCATTCCTTCAGCTTGTCTAGGTCTTCTTGAAGCCTCAAACAGTCCTCTTCTGTTTTAATCCTTCTCATAATTTTAGCATCGTCCGCAAACATTGAGAGAAATGAATCGATACCCTCCGGGAGATCATTTACATATATCAGAAACAAGATAGGACCGAGTACAGAGCCCTGTGGGACTCCACTGGTGACTTCACGCCAATCGGAGGTCTCACCCCTCACCGTAACTCTCTGCTTCCTATTGCTTAGATACTCCCTTATCCACTGGAGCACCTTACCAGCTACACCTGCCTGTCTCTCCAGCTTATGTACCAGCCTCTTATGCGGTACTGTGTCAAAGGCTTTCCGACAATCCAAGAAAATGCAGTCCGCCCAGCCCTCTCTTTCTTGCTTAATCTGTGTCACCTGATCGTAGAATTCTATCAAGCCTGTAAGGCAAGATTTACCCTCCCTGAATCCATGTTGGCGATTTGTCACGAAGTCCCTTCTCTCCAGATGTGTTACCAGGTTTTTTCTCACGATCTTCTCCATCACCTTGCATGGTATACAAGTCAAGGACACTGGCCTGTAGTTCAGTGCCTCTTGTCTGTCGCCCTTTTTGTATATTGGGACCACATTCGCCGTCTTCCATATTTCTGGTAGGTCTCCCGTCTCTAGTGATTTACTATACACTATGGAGAGTGGCAAGCAAAGTGCCTCTGCACACTCTTTCAGTACCCATGGTGAGATCCCATCTGGACCAACCGCCTTTCTAACATCCAGATCCAGCAGGTGTCTCTTGACCTCCTCTCTCGTAATTTCGAACTCCTCCAAGGCCGCCTGGTTTACCTCCCTTTCTCCTAGCACAGTGACCTCACCCTGTTCTATTGTGAAGACCTCCTGGAACCTCTTGTTGAGTTCCTCACACACCTCTCTGTCATTCTCTGTATACCTGTCCTCGCCTGTTCTAAGTTTCAATACCTGTTCTTTCACTGTTGTTTTCCTTCTGATGTGACTGTGGAGTAGCTTTGGTTCGGTCTTGGCTTTGTTTGCTATATCATTTTCAAAATTTTTCTCTGCTTCTCTTCTCACCCTGACGTACTCATTCCTGGTTCTCTGGTATTTCTCCCTGCTTTCTGGTGTTCTGTTATTCCGGAAGTTCCTCCACGCCTTTTTGTTCAGTTTCTTCGCTTCCATACATGCCCTATTATACCATGGATTCTTCTGTTGCTTCTCGGATTTTTCCCTTTGGGCCGGGATGAACCTGTTTACTGCCTCCTGACACTTTTGGGTAACATAGTCCATCATACCCTGTACAGACTTGTCTCTGAGGTCTGTGTCCCAAGGTATTTCACTTAGGAAACTTCTCATCTGTTCATAATTCCCCTTTCGGTATGCCAGCCTATTGATTCCTAGTTCTTTTTGGGGGGAGATAAGTCCTAGCTCTACTAGGTACTCAAAGTTCAATACACTGTGGTCACTCATTCCCAAGGGCGCTTCCATCTTAACTTCCCTTATATCCCATTCATTTAGGGTAAATATCAAATCAAGCATTGCTGGTTCATCTTCTCCTCTCATTCTTGTTGGCTCTTTGGTATGCTGGCTTAGAAAGTTTCTTGTTGCCACGTCCAGCAGCTTAGCTCTCCATGTTTCTGGTCCTCCATGCGGGTCTCTGTTCTTCCAATCTATCTTCCCATGGTTGAAGTCTCCCATAATTAGTAGTCCAGATCCATTCCTGCTAGCAACAGAAGCTGCTCTTTCTATTATGTTAATGGTGGCCATGTTGTTTCTATCATATTCCTGTCTAGGTCTTCTGTCATTTGGTGGTGGATTATATATGACTGCGACTATAATTTTTTTCCCTCCATTTGTTACAGTACCTGCTATGTAGTCACTGAAACCTTCACAGCCCTGAATATCCATCTCCTCAAAATCCCAGCCTTTTCTTACCAGCAGAGCTACACCACCCCCACCTCTTCCTTCCCTCTCTTTCCGCATAACATAATAGTCCTGTGGGAACACTGCATTTGTTATTGTTTTCGTGATCTTTGTTTCTGTGAGGGCTATTATGTCTGGGTTTTCCTCTAGTACCAGTTCTCCAAGCTCATTTGCTTTATTTGTAATTCCATCTATGTTAGTGTACATCGCTTTGAGGCTCACTTTCTTCTGTCCCTTCTCAAATCGCCTCCTTGGTGAGTGTTCTGCTGGTGGGGGAGGCTGTTCCATGGGTGTGAGGACCTGTGAGGTGGGTAACAGGATCTCAGAGGATACTGGAATGAGGGGCGGGGGATCCAGTGAAGGGGGAGGGACAGGGAGGGTATGGGGTGAAAGGGGAGGGAGGACGGGAAGGAAAGGGGGGGAGGGAGGACTCGGGAGGAGGTGAGGGGTAGAAGGGTGGGGATTGGGTGTGGGGGGAGGGAGATTTGGCTGAACTTTTGAGTGGGGGCAGGGAGGGTTTGGGGTAGGGGGGTTTTCTATGCAAAGGAGGGAGGCGGGGTTGTCCTCCCTTCTGGTGCTACTGGGTAGCTGGTTGTGGGTTCCCCCCTCGCCTCTGGGGGTGTTGTGTTGGGAGCTGTGACTTCCTGGTTTTCCCCTCTCGCCCTGCGCCTCATCCTTGCTTCTGCCGCCACGGCTCTCTCCTCCCTTGTCATGTCTCGCTGGAGGAATACATTTTTTAATTTTCCCACGTTTTTCAGGGAGCTCTTCCTTGATAGGATCCTCTCCTTTGTGTTCTCGTTTGCAAACACTATCTTTATCATTCGGTCTCGGTCTTTGTTGTACCGGCCTAGCCTGAAAACCTTCTCAATGCTATGCTCGGCCCCTTCCATGTCTAGTGCCTTTAGTACTTCATTCACTGCTGCTTTGTCCTTGTCATTCCACTCTGTCCTATTGGTTCCTTCCTGTTCCCTAATACCCACAGCAACCACTGATCTTTTCCTTTCCAGCAGTTGGCTAGTGGAGCGTGCCGCCTCCTGCGAGGTGGCTGCTTTCATGGCCACCTCCATCACTGCAGTCATTACTTCAGAGTTATTTTTTTTTAGTATTTCCGCAAATGTTGCTTTTATTGTGGCATTCTCATCCAGAAAACTATTACCACCTTCTCCCTGGGTGGTTTTCTGATTCTCAGCCTCGATACCATTCTCTTTGAGGGCTCTAATCTCCTCCTTTGCTGCTGTCAGCTCTCTTTGTCAGCTCTGTGTGTGTGTGTGTGTGTGTGTGTGTGGGTGGGTGTGTGGGTGGGTGGGTGTGTGTGTGTGTGTGTGTGTGTGTGTGTGTGTGTGTGTGTGTGTGTGGGTGTGTGTGTGTGTGTAGGTGGGTGGGTGTGTGTGTGTGTGTGTGTGTGTGTGTGTGTGTGTGTGTGTGTGTAGGTGGGTGTGTGTGTGTGTGTGTGTGTGTCTGTCTGTCTGTGTGTTCTCACCTAGTTGTGCTTGCGGGGGTTGAGCTTCGGCTCTTTGTTCCCGCCTCTCAACCGTCAATCTACTGGTGTACAGATTCCTGAGCTTTTCATTTGTTAACTACCCTGACTAAACAAATTTATTCCTAATGTCTCTGTGGCTCATTTAGGTACTAAGTTTCCACCTGTGTCCCCTTGTTCGTGTTCAGCCCGTGCTAAATAGTTTGTATTTGTCCACTCCGTGAATTCTTCTGAGAATTTTGAAGGTGGTTATCATGTCTCTCCTTACTTTTCTATCTTCCAGGGACGTGATGTTTGGCTCACGTAGCCTTTCCTCGTAACTCATACTTCTCAATTCTGGGACTAGTCTGATGGCATACCTCTGAATCTTCTTTAACTTTGTTTTGTACTTAACTAGATATGGACTCCTGGCTAGAGCTGCATACTCCCAGATTTGTCTGACATAAGTGGTATACAACGTTCTGAATGATTCCTTATACAAGTTTCTAAATGCTGTTCTTATGTTAGCCAACCTGGCATATGCCGCTGATGTTAACCTCATGATATGGGCTTCAGGGGACAGGTCTGGCGTGATATCAACCCCCAGGTCTTTCTCTCTGACTCTTGAAGTATTTCATCTGTGTGTGTGTGTGTGTGTGTGTTTGTGTGTGTTTGTGTGTGTGTGTGTGTGTGTTTGTGTGTGTTTGTGTGTGTGTATGCGTGTGTGTATATGTGTGTGTGTATATGTGTATGTGTGTGTGTATATGTGTGTGTGTATATATGTGTGTGTGTGTATGTGTGTGTGTGTGTGTGTATGTGTGCGTGTGTGTGTGTGTGGTGTGTGTTTACAGTTGAGAGTCGGAACCAAAGAGCCGGAGCTCCACCCCCGCAAGCACAACTAGGCGAGTACACGCACACGCGCGTGTGTGTTAATCAAGGATCACTACAGCCTGCAGGATCACGCAGCTCCAGGTGTAAATAATTAGTGCCGATAATTTATTATTAGTGGATTTTTAATGAATAATGAAATGGGCTTACTGTGAGTCTACGGTGAGGCCAGGGGGGGCGACGGTGAGGCCAGGGGTGGCGACGGTGAGGCCAGGGGGGGCGACGGTGAGGCCAGGGATGGCGACGGTGAGGCCAGGGGAGTCGACGGTGAGGCCAGGGGAGGCGACGGTATGGCCAGGGGTGGCGACGGTGAGGCCAGGGGTGGCGACGGTGAGGCCAGGGGTGGCGACGGTGAGGCCAGGGGAGGCGACGGTGAGGCCAGGGGTGGCGACGGTGAGGCCAGGGGAGGCGACGGTGAGGCCAGGGGTGGCGACGGTGAGGCCAGGGGAGGCGACGGTGAGGCCAGGGATGGATTTTTTTTTTTTTTTTTTTGCATTGATATTCCTGCGCGGGCTAAGGGAAAGGTTAGGGGAGGAGATTAAGGGAAAGGTAAGGGGGAAGAAGAGATAACCCTTAAAGGAGAGGTAAGGGGAAGTAGAGGTGACCATTAAGGGTGAGGTAAGGGGGAAGAAGAGGTAACCATTAAGGGAGAGGTAAGGGGAAGTAGAGGTAACCCTTAAGGTAGAGGTAACGGGGGAAGAAGAGGTAACCATTAAGGGAGAGGTAAGGGGGAAGAAGGGGTAACCATTACGGGAGAGGTAAGGGGAAGTAGAGGTGACCATTAAGGGAGAGGTAAGGGGGGAAGAAGGGGTAACCATTAAGGGAGAGGTAAGTGGAAGAAGAGGTAACCATTAAGGGAGAGGTAAAGAGGGAAGAAGGGGTAACCATTAAGGGAGAGGTAAGGGGAAGAAGAGGTGACCATTAAGGGAGAGGTAAGGGGGGAAGAAGGGGTAACCATTAAGGGAGAGGTAAGGGGAAGAAGAGGTGACCATTAAGGGAGAGGTAAGGGGGGAAGAAGGGGTAACCATTAAGGGAGAGGTAAGGGGGGAAGAAGGGGTAACCATTAAGGGAGAGGTAAGGGGAAGAAGAGGTGACCATTAAGGGAGAGGTAAGGGG
>NC_091201.1:31120667-31128177 GCF_040958095.1 Procambarus clarkii
TATTATTATTATTATTATTATTATTATTATTATTATTATTATTATTCTTATATGTTAGAATTTTGTGTATATGTCAAGGGAGAAGTTTTTTTTCTCTCTTTTTCTTGGCAATTATTTGCATTTTCAGTACTTGTGAGTTGTGTGTTTGTGAGGACGGGTTGTGTGTTTGTGAGGACGGGCTGTGTGTTTGTGAGGATGGGTTGTGTGTTTGTGAGGACGGGTTGTGTGTTTGTGAGGACGGGTTGTGTGTTTGTGAGGACGGGTTGTGTGTTTGTGAGGACGGGTTGTGTGTTTGTGAGGACGGGTTGTGTGTTTGTGAGGATGGGCTGTGTGTTTGTGAGGACGGGTTGTGTGTTTGTGAGGACGGGCTGTGTGTTTGTGAGGACGGGCTGTGTGTTTGTGAGGACGGGTTGTGTGTTTGTGAGGACGGGTTGTGTGTTTGTGAGGACGGGCTGTGTGTTTGTGAGGACGGGCTGTGTGTTTGTGAGGACGGGCTGTGTGTTTGTGAGGAGAGGGGGTGTGTTTGTGAGGACGGGCTGTGTGTTTGTGAGGAGAGGGGGTGTGTTTGTGAGGACGGGCTGTGTGTTTGTGAGGAGAGGGGGTGTGTTTGTGAGGACGGGCTGTGTGTTTGTGAGGATGGGCTGTGTGTTTGTGAGGACGGGTTGTGTGTTTGTGAGGACGGGCTCTGTGTTTGTGAGGAGAGGGGGTGTGTTTGTGAGGACGGGCTGTGTGTTTGTGAGGATGGGCTGTGTGTTTGTGAGGACGGGTTGTGTGTTTGTGAGGACGGGCTGTGTGTTTGTGAGGACGGGCTGTGTGTTTGTGAGGACGGGTTGTGTGTTTGTGAGGACGGGCTGTGTGTTTGTGAGGACGGGCTGTGTGTTTGTGAGGACGGGTTGTGTGTTTGTGAGGACGGGCTGTGTGTTTGTGAGGACGGGTTGTGTGTTTGTGAGGACAGGCTGTGTGTTTGTGAGGAGAGGGGGTGTGTTTGTGAGGACGGGCTGTGTGTTTGTGAGGACGGGTTGTGTGTTTGTGAGGACGGGCTGTGTGTTTGTGAGGACGGGCTGTGTGTTTGTGAGGAGAGGGGGTGTGTTTGTGAGGACGGGCTGTGTGTTTGTGAGGACGGGTTGTGTGTTTGTGAGGACGGGCTGTGTGTTTGTGAGGAGAGGGGGTGTGTTTGTGAGGACGGGTTGTGTGTTTGTAAGGACAGGCTGTGTGTTTGTGAGGACGGGCTGTGTGTTTGTGAGGACGGGCTGTGTGTTTGTGAGGACGGGCTGTGTGTTTGTGAGGACGGGCTGTGTGTTTGTGAGGACGGGCTGTGTGTTTGTGAGGACGGGCTGTATGTTTGTGAGGATGGGTTGTGTGTTTGTGAGGACGGGCTGTGTGTTTGTGAGGACGGGCTGTGTGTTTGTGAGGACGGGCTGTGTGTTTGTGAGGAGAGGGGGTGTGTTTGTGAGGGCAGGCTGTGTGTTTGTGAGGACAGGCTGTGTGTTTGTGAGGACGGGCTGTGTGTTTGTGAGGACGGGCTGTGTGTTTGTGAGGATAGGCTGTGTGTTTGTGAGGACGGGCTGTGTGTTTGTGAGGACGGGCTGTGTGTTTGTGAGGACGGGCTGTGTGTTTGTGAGGATAGGCTGTGTGTTTGTGAGGACGGGCTGTGTGTTTGTGAGGACGGGCTGTGTGTTTGTGAGGACGGGCTGTGTGTTTGTGAGGACAGGCTGTGTGTTTGTGAGGACGGGCTGTGTGTTTGTGAGGACGGGCTGTGTGTTTGTGAGGACGGGCTGTGTGTTTGTGAGGAGAGGGGGTGTGTTTGTGAGGACGGGCTGTGTGTTTGTGAGGACGGGTTGTGTGTTTGTGAGGACGGGCTGTGTGTTTGTGAGGACGGGCTGTGTGTTTGTGAGGACGGGTTGTGTGTTTGTGAGGACGGGTTGTGTGTTTGTGAGGACGGGTTGTGTGTTTGTGAGGACGGATTGCGTGTTTGTGAGGACGGGCTGTGTGTTTGTGAGGACGGGCTGTGTGTTTGTGAGGACGGGCTGTGTGTTTGTGAGGACGGGTTGTGTGTTTGTGAGGACGGGCTGTGTGTTTGTGAGGACGGGCTGTGTTTGTGAGGACGGGTTGTGTGTTTGTAAGGACGGGTTGTGTGTTTGTGAAGACGGATTGGTTACTTTCAACTAGCACTTCCTCCTTCCTCACAGTTCTGGTCCAATGGTAATGAATTCACCACTGAGACTCCGTGGCCTGGTTCGAGACCCAGTGAACCCTAAGGAGGTCGACCTTCTCTGAGGCGCCGAGAGAATTCCATAATTGATCACCAAGTCGAAGGACTGGCAAACTTTTGTCATTTCTCGGGTCGAAAAGTGTACTTTTAGTCCAATTGAAACGGCTCATAATTACTCAAAAGTTTACTGTCTCAAGGATAAGTTTGAGATTAATACACTTCGTGTAAAGTTTGAACACTTCGTTAATTCTAAAGTGAAAAATTAGGAGTTTGAAGATGAATACAGAAATGGAGATAAGAAAATGTTATACATCTGGAACCTAATGTATTGTATACATATATATTTTTTTTAGTTTTGTGTTGAATAGTCCTTGTTTAGGTGATGTAGTCATTGATTAAGGCATGCCTCAGGTTGCGTAGTTGCAACAGAAGTCTTAAGTCAGTACGATTGTGTTGCTCTTCGAGGAACTATGAGAGATGGGGGGAAGGAACGATGCCCGACTACTTGAACCGTTTGGGGGGGGGGGGGGGGGATCTAATGCGGATATGTTGCAAGAAGCGAGGCTGTTGTGGGTGGTGCCTGGCATCCAGTACCCTCAGCTGAGGGTAGTGGAATCGGGGGACCAATTTGTTGAAGTTTTTATTTGGTTAGAACTATGCAATGGCTGTTAATCTTCTGACTGGTGCACTGCTCTACCATCCCTCTGGGGTGCCTTCTGTCTGTCTGTCTGCCTGTCTCTCTCTCTCCCCCCCCCCCCTCTCTCTTTTTCCCCTCTCATAGCTATCTCTCTCTCCCCGTCTCTCTCTCTTTCCTTCTGATGACTTTCCCATGCCCATTCTCTCAATCCTATAAATCCTTTCTCACTTTTCCCTCCATTATTCCCCTCTTTCTCTCCCATCCATACCTCTCCCTTCACTCTCCCACCTCTCTCTCTCTCTCTCTCTCCCTCTGCACCAACCTCGATCAAATTATCCACCCTCCCTGCCATCACTTTGAGTCCCCCACTCCATATTCAACTTCCTGGTTACCGTTTTCTCTTTTCAATTTGTTTCCTGTTCATCCATATTTCACTTCATGTTTTTCTTCTTATCCCCTGTAAATATACTTTGGAGTTGTATTTGTATTCACGTGAATATATTGCTTGTTGATCTATCTCTTGGTCAGTCTATCGCCCTGTCAATCTCTGTCTCTCTCTGTGGCAAGTATTGGAGCTGATGTTCGCCGATGCCGTCATCGGGTCACGAGGTAAACAAAGGACGATACGCGTCGCTGATTGGTCTAATTGCTCCTTCCCGCCAGAGAACTTTCGTCCAATCGCGTGGTGGAGTCAGCCAGCCACTGGGTATATAAGAGCTCGGAGCTCTCCGCTCGGCTGAGTTCGAAGAAGATTCGGATGGGAGTTGTACTGAATAGACGACGGATTGCTACTGGTGGGTGTCTCAAGACTCAACGGTGAGTTGATTGATAGAGCTGGATGGAAACTACTCAAAGAAAAGTTGATGATGGATTCTGACTGGCGGAGGACGGCAAAGATTTTTGTCTCATTTTTTAAATTAGTTGATTTTTTAATGTTTTATTGTTATATTGTTTATTTATTGACGAGATGTTGACAGGACCTGTCTGCTGACCTGTTCATCAGTCCCTTTTACATCCCCCTACCCCCCCTCCTATTCCTCCCCCCTTCCGTCTCTACTCCTGTTCCACTTCCTACCTCTCTCCTTTCCTTATCACTACAAGCTTCCTCCCTCACACCTATTCCTTCACTCATAATTCCTGCTCTTCATCCCCCTCCTCCTCCTCCTTCCCATCTATTTCATAATTTCCCCTCCCACCTACTCCATCATTCCCTCCCACTTCCCTCCCTCTGAAATGAGGCAGTGTTGCCACATCTCCTGGTGTAGTGAGGTGAAACACGACAAGATAATTGGTGGTATTGCTCTAAGTGGCAGGCAGAGGTACCAGTTAGTTATGGTCGAACAAGTCCCTTCACAAGTTTATTAACTTGTTAACATGGGCGCGCCTAATTAACAACCCTCGACCTCTAATTGCCTCGTTTGGCCTCCTTGTTCCGATGATAAATACCATCGACTGGCTGAGCTGCAAAATAACTGCTTATCGATTACCTCTAATGGTAATGAAGTTGTTAGGTAGTTAAGCTGTTGCGGGAGGTTAATTAGTGAGGTATAATTGGATTGTTAAGATACGCTGGTTTACGCAGTTAGACAGGAGTGCTGCGTGTTATTTAAACACCGCGTCGTTTGTGCAGTGATGGACAGGAATACTGAGCTCCTGTCTTGTGCACTCTGTCTCCCAGTTCTCCAGGTCTTCTGTCTCCCAGGTCTCCTATCTCCTGTCTCCTGTCTCCTGGTTCTCCCAACAGCTCCTGCTTCAGGTACCCACACTCCGGGAACCTGTTATCCCTTCCTTCTAAGATATCTGTGCCACCAACTCGTTCAGTTCGGTTTGGCCCTCTGTCTGGCCCTCTGTCTGGCCATCTATCTGGCCCTCTGTCTGGCCCTCTGTCTGGGCCTCTATCTGGCCCTCTGTCTGGCCCTCTGTCTGGCCCTCTATCTGGCCCTCTGTCTGGCCCTCTGTCTGGGCCTCTATCTGGCCCTCTGTCTGGCCCTCTGTATGGCCCTCTGTCTGGCCCTCTGTCTGGCCCTCTGTCTGGCCATCTATCTGGCCCTCTGTCCGGCCCTCTGTCTGGCCCTCTGTATGGCCCTCTGTCTGGCCCTCTGTCTGGCCCTCCGTCTGGCCCTCTATCTGGCCCTCTATCTGGCCCTCTGTCCGGCCCTCTGTCTGGCCCTCTGTATGGCCCTCTGTCTGGCCCTCTGTCTGACCCTCTGTCTGGCCCTCTGTCTGGCTCTCTATCTGGCCCTCTGTATGGCCCTCTGTCTGGCCCTCTGTATGGCCCTCTGTCTGGCCCTCTGGCCCTCTGTCTGGCCATCTATCTGGTCCTCTGTCTGGCTCTCTGTCTGGCCATCTATCTGGCCCTCTGTCTGGCCCTCTGTCTGGCCATCTATCTGGCCCTCTGTCTGGCCCTCTGTCTGG
This sequence comes from Procambarus clarkii, assembly GCF_040958095.1. Classification (NCBI taxonomy): domain Eukaryota; kingdom Metazoa; phylum Arthropoda; class Malacostraca; order Decapoda; family Cambaridae; genus Procambarus; species Procambarus clarkii. Next base: position 31,125,932 of record NC_091201.1, read on the forward strand.
GCCTCTATCTGGCCCTCTGTCTGGCCCTCTGTCTGGCCCTCTGTATGGCCCTCTGTCTGGCCCTCTATCTGGCCCTCTGTCCGGCCCTCTGTCTTGCCCTCTGTATGGCCCTCTGTCTGGCCCTCTGTCTGGCCCTCTGTCTGGCCCTCTATCTGGCCCTCTATCTGGCCCTCTGTCCGGCCCTCTGTCTGGCCCTCTGTATGGCCCTCTGTCTGGCCCTCTGTCTGGCCCTCTGTCTGGGCCTCTATCTGGCCCTCTGTCTGGCCCTCTGTCTGGCCCTCTGTCTGGCCATCTATCTGGCCCTCTGTCTGGCCCTCTGTCTGGGCCTCTATCTGGCCCTCTGTCTGGCCCTCTGTCTGGCCCTCTGTCTGGCCCTCTGTCTGGCCCTCTGTCTGGCCCTCTATCTGGCCCTCTGTCCGGCCCTCTGTCTGGCCCTCTGTATGGCCCTCTGTCTGGCCCTCTGTCTGGCCCTCTGTCTGGCCCTCTATCTGGCCCTCTATCTGGCCCTCTGTCTGGCCCTCTGTATGGCCCTCTGTCTGGCCCTCTGTCTGACCCTCTGTCTGGCCCTCTGTCTGGCTCTCTATCTGGCCCTCTGTATGGCCCTCTGTCTGGCCCTCTGTATGGCCCTCTGTCTGGCCCTCTGTCTGGCCCTCTGGCCCTCTGTCTGGCCATCTATCTGGTCCTCTGTCTGGCTCTCTGTCTGGCCATCTATCTGGCCCTCTGTCTGGCCCTCTGTCTGGCCATCTATCTGGCCCTCTGTCTGGCCCTCTGTCTGGGCCTCTATCTGGCCCTCTGTCTGGCCCTCTGTCTGGCCCTCTGTATGGCCCTCTGTCTGGCCCTCTATCTGGCCCTCTGTCCGGCCCTCTGTCTTGCCCTCTGTATGGCCCTCTGTCTGGCCCTCTGTCTGGCCCTCTGTCTGGCCCTCTATCTGGCCCTCTATCTGGCCCTCTGTCCGGCCCTCTGTCTGGCCCTCTGTATGGCCCTCTGTCTGGCCCTCTGTCTGGCCCTCTGTCTGGCCCTCTGTCTGGCCCTCTATCTGGCCCTCTGTCCGGCCCTCTGTCTGGCCCTCTGTCTGGCCATCTATCTGGCCCTCTGTCTGGCCATCTATCTAGCCCTCTGTCTGGCCCTCTGTCTGGCCCTCTGTATGGCCCTCTGTCTGGCCATCTATCTGGCCCTCTGTCTGGCCCTCTGTCTGGCCCTCTGTCTGGCCCTCTGTATGGCCCTCTGTCTGGCCATCTATCTGGCCCTCTGTCTGGCCCTCTGTCTGGCCCTCCGTATGTCCCTCTGTCTGGCCCTCTGTCTGGCCATCTGTCTGGCCCTCTGTCTGGCCATCTGTCTGGCCTCTGGGGGGAGTTTCCATTAACTGCTAGTAGAGGCTCTTGTCAACTACTCAGGAGGCAGCGCCTCGCGCCCAAATAGGCACAAACTCTGCATCGAAATAGGCATCAACGCCCAGTTAAATCAGACCCTATTGCGTCCTGGCCAAATAGGGTCAATCAGCGTGCCACCTGACTGTTGAAGTGACTGGATGCTCCGGTCGGCCACCGAACTACAACGTCACATAGACAGTCATTTGTTTTAAGACAGTGGGAGTTCCTCGAGTACTCTGTCCGGGGCAAAAAAAAAAAAAGTGCAATGTATCCCACCAATTTATCCCCCCCCCAAAAAAAAACGTTGTTGTTGTTGTTGTTGTTGTTGTTGTTGTTGTTTAAGATTCGCTAACCGGAACACAAAGTTCCAAGCAGCACGGGCTATGGTGAGCCCGAAGTTCTTCCCCCCCCAAAACATTCTTCGTTTTCAGTATAACGAAAGGAAAATAAGTCTATGTAATTGTTCAGTAAACAATATTAAAAAAAATTCCCAAATGATATAATTCAATATTATTTCTCCCGTAAACAATTCTTAATATTATTGAGAAGTATTTGTCTTCGAATCTTTAGCATTTTATTGTTTGATCGCTTCAAAACCACGTTGTTTGCACCAGTGTAAGTTATATTTTGCAGAAAACTAACTAGACTTGTTGTTTGAATATATGTGTAGTGCTTAGTCGATTAAGGCAGCGTCTGGGATGCTCTCGGACGCAGGTTCGAATCCTCGTCACGGCCCTTGCGAATTTGTGCATATGTGTAGGCCTCTTGTGATCGTTTGGAAGAGCGGTAATCTTGAAGGACGTAGCGGTGCTATGGACCATCTTGAAGGCTATGTATTTTGTACTTTATACATATCTACATGTTGCAAGTCTACAT